>NW_026571152.1:39499701-39539701 GCF_026225935.1 Boleophthalmus pectinirostris | reverse complement strand
AAGAACAATTTAAGAAAGTTGTCTCTGACAATTTAAGAACAATTTAAGAACGTCGTTTCTGACAATTTAAGAACAATTTAAGAACGTCGTCTCTGACAATTTAAGAACAATTTAAGAACGTCTTTTCTGACAATTTAAGAACAATTTAAGAATGTCGCCTCTGACAATTTAAGAACAATTTAAGAATGTCGCCTTTGACAATTTAAGAACAATTTAAGAACGTCGTTTCTGACAATTTAAGAACAATTTAAGAACGTCGTCTCTGACAATTTAAGAACAATTTAAGAACGTCGTCTCTGACAATTTAAGAACAATTTAAGAACGTAATCTCTGACAATTTAAGAACAATTTAAGAACATCGTCTCTGACTATTTAAGAACAATTGAAGAGCAATGTAAGAACAATTTAAGAATCTCGTCTCTTGATAATTTAAGAAAAAACAAAATCTCCCTCTCGCCACTAGAGGGTCCCGCAGCACCTCCAGCACCCCCACTTCCTGCGGCCATGGGCTACATTACAGTTCACAGTGAAAGTCATTGTATTTTTAAGCAATAGAAACGCTTGAAATGAACAAATGCTCGATAGATCGTTTAATCTCCATGGAGACAATCAGGTGACAGACTCTCCACCAGAAAAGCTGCGCAATGCACCTTTAAATAATCGATCTAATAATAAAACAAAAGCAGATTACAGTGTGTTTGTCAGTGAACTCAAGCTGAATTGAATATTTTAAGTTTTGTAGCTGTAGTCTTATATGCACACTGTCTTTTATTTCTTTATCTTTATCAGAGCTTCTTCTCCTGTCTCTCTCTCCTTGTCTTCTTCGCTCCTCCCTGTCTCTCCTCCTGAAGGAAAGGGTCTGTCTCACCCCCGCATGTCCCCACCGACCGTCTCCCTTTCCAAAGCGTTGTAGACATGGAAGCCTTCTGTGCAGGGCTCTGTCTGATATGTTTGATATATTAGGTTGTTATTCAGTCCAACTATATATCAAACATATTCCTACAGTGTCCCGCCCTGTCTCCAGCCTCGTGTTCCTCTGTGCTGTGCAGTCGCATGTTGTGGGTTAGCTGTAGACAGGGGCGTAGACAGGGAAGGGGCAAACGGGTCTGTTGTCTGGGGCCCCAAGGTTTAAGGGGCCCAGAATGTCACCCTCTTCCTGTTAATTTATGTTTTAATTTCTGTCAGTGGGCCTGGCTGGAGCACTGGCTCAGGTGGTGGTTTTATTGTTACTTTGCAGCTGATGTCAACATTCTCCAGGGGTGTGATGCTAACTGTAGGCACTACTTTGTCTGAGGTTTTTTTAGACTTAAATTTAAGGCAGTTGGGGGTCTGTCACCTGTTCGTTTTCTGTGGATATGTCATTGCTCTGCCTGGAATGTTCCACAGTGTGACAAAGGGAGCCTTTGTCAATATTTATTAACATTTAATTTCATTTACATCTGTTTCCATAATCAACTAAAGAGCTAAATATCACTATCCCAGGTTTGTTTCATTTAGTCTTTGTTTAGTGAAGTTAATCACTTCACACCAGTTACTTTAAATATTAGGGCTGGGTGAAAATAAAAAAAAAATTAATCGCAACAATCGCATGAGTTCGAGTGCGATTAATCGCAAAACCAATTAATGAATTAAAAAGTAGAGTATAGCCCACTTTTATTGGAAATGTAAATGAAAGAGCCACACATTTGTTGTGTAAACAGCATTTCTTTCAGAGGGGAACCCTCAGAGCCTTCAAGGTATTCAGTGAAGGCTCAAGAAAAAATATTTGTACTACTAATATATTTTTTCAATATTTTTTTATGTGAGTGAGTAATAAACACTACACTAGTAATAATTTTTAGATCATTGTTATAAACTTGGACTGATATTTCCTGGGAAACAAAGGGTTAATATAATGGAATAGAAATGGCCCAATCACAATGTTTCCTCCAATGGTATCTGGGTAAATCAGTGACTCCCCCTGCAGCACTGAACTTAAAGACATTGACAGTTGTCTGAGCCAATCATATTTCACTGAGTTATTGGGCGGGAAATCTTCCGAGCCTTCAGCGAATACCCTGTAATAGCATAATGTAAGCGAGACCCCAGCGACGAAAAACGCACTGGACACCTCGATTTGGACGCTTCAGGGGCAAGAGCCCACGGGCCGCGGTTCCTCATGTGCACAGAGACTTGAGTATCCTGGTTTCTCTGACCACATGTAAACACCAGATCCATAACATTGTCATAACTGCGATAAAACATGCGCATGTAAACACATTCACAATATACACTGTACATCATATAACATAAAGAGCCCATCTCATGCAAAATAACTCTTTTCACATTGTATCTTCTGCACATATACAAGCACAATTTGGGTTTTGGAACATCTATTAGACAATAGTTATGAAATCTTACTGATTTCTTGGAGGCAGTCACAGACCAGGAACTATTAAAGTCCGACTATTGCTCATCCCCCCGCCCGTCCTGAGAAAGCACAGGCTCCGCCCTCCAAACATGACGTAGGCTCTGAGTGAGCCGCCCTTCCTCCGCCATCTCAGGGAGTGAGGGGGAGACAGACGTGCACCCTGATAGTGGTAGGAATAAACTTTTATTCATCATGGCAATACAGTGCATTCAGCCACATGTGTTGGACCCGGAATCGGACGAGGACTTTGAGGTGCACGAAGCTCAAGCACCGCGTCCACATCAGCTGAACATTACTGATTGTTAAAGTCTTAATAAACACTAGTAGATAAACTTATTATATTGTGTTCACTGCAGTGTAGAACAATGAGCTTATGCTGTCCCTTTTGTTTAGGTGTTCATGTGGGAATTGTCAGTTGATGCGGGGTGGAGGCGGTGGAGCAGGGGAGGGGGAAAAGTGCCTTCTGCAAAGTCAAACGCGTCAAAGCGGCCACGTCATCGTTGTAGCAGCTTTAGTTCGTTGTCACGTGGGAGGGTGGAAGAAATACGCTGCAATTTGTTAAAAAAAACTCAAAATCAATCTAAAAAACACTTCGCCGACAGATACAAGGCCCACACATCACTCTTAGAAGGTAGAAAGCTCTGAAAAGTTGATTTTGCATGAGATGGAGCCTATAAGCCATTACCCAAGTCCATCAATCATCGGGCAAATGAATTACATTAGAAATAAACACAACATTATAAGAAGGGTTTAATTTCATGTGTTTGATTCAGGACACTTGGGGCCAGCATTTTTAGAACACCACCAGTGTGATCTGACAGCGAAGTATCAATAACCAGAAAGTTGATGGTCTTATTCCAGCTCTCACATACTGTAGCGTTTACTGTTGTTGTGTCCTTGGGCAAGACATATAAACATAATTACTGCTCAGGTGTAACAGTGATTGTGAGTGAGCCCCTGAGCTGCTGCGGCTACAGAACGAACTCACCCCAACTCATACTGGAGAGTGAATAATTAATGCAAAGGAAAGCAACACTTCATGTCTAAATGAGGGCTTTATAAATTTAGAACTGAGATACGGTCTCGAGAATAAGTGAGGAAACGTCTGAAGAGTTCATTTGCAAAAATAGAAGGCTTATAATTCACTCTTTGTCTAGCAGTGTTTTCAAAAGCTCTGTCTATTTTAGTGAAATTAAAATATTAATCCATCACTTCTTAAGCAAATCCTCTCCATTATTCTGTTATTAATGTTCTGTGTCTAAGAGGTGACACTATTTTCCAAACTGAGAGAGCTGTATTTGCAAATTAACTTTTCATTTTAAAAGCACAAACTTCATCGAGCTGACGTTTGTCATTGCCGTATTTTCCGGACTATAAATCGCTCTGGAGTATAAGTCGCACCAGCCAAAAAATGCGCAGTGAAGAAGAAAAAAACATATAAGTCGCACTTTTTGGGGAAATGTATTTTATTAAATCAGAGACCAGGAACCGACATTTCATCTTGAAAGGCAAGTTCTCGTAATAACAATAGAACAGAGAACAACAGACTGAATCGGCGTTAATATGTTAACGTAACATATTAACAGTTATTCAGATAATTATAGCATAAACAACAGAACATAAGTTTACCAAACTCACGATCTCACTCCAAATCACTAAATCCATTGAATTCTTCATCGGTGTCACTTCTGAGCAACATCCGGAGATAAACCTTAGATCCATGAGGTAAACAGAGCGCTGCTTCAGCTTCTGTGTAGCTGTCATCAGACTCAGCATCAGTTCCAGTTAGAATTATTCCGGCCTTTCTGAATCCCGACAGGATGGTTTCGGTGTCACTGGAGTCCAGACTTTGTCCATCCATCCAGTGACTTCAGGAAAGTTGCATGGTGCACCCGTCCGGTTGCTGTGAAGCTGTGTTCCCACTTTCCATCCGTCCCTCACAAGTTTCTCGCTGACGCAAAACTTTCTTTCTGCTGCTCAATTACCGTTTTTGGCTGAATATTTCACTATTTGCAGCAGGACAGCGGCTTTTTCTACAGGAGGCATAAGCAGTAGAATGCGAAGTGACAGTGGTACAAAAGTAATAGTAGTACTAGATACTTAATATTATTATTTAATATATAAGTTGCACTGGAGTATAAGTCGCAGGAAACACCCAAACCATGAAAAAAAGTGCGACTAATAGTCCGAAAAATACAGTACACTTCCAATCAAACGTTTGGACACACCCTCTCGTTCAGTGCCTACTTTCTACATTTCAAATACACACAGACGACATCAAATATATGAAGTAAGATATATGGAATTATTTTGTGAAAAACTAAAAGTTAGATAACTTTTTCCTGTCTACATAATTCCATACACCGTACTTCTTATATTTGATGTCTTCTGTTTGTATATCATAATAACAATAATGGATCATATTTATACAGCCAAAGATGTTCATTTTGTCTTCTTGCGTACTTTAACTTCTTGGGTTCTTTTGAAAGACAGTACAATAAAGTGTATTTTACTTGTTGACATGTTTCGGCTGCTGCTGTGAGCCGTCTTCAGAACTTGTGGTGACGTGCCGTATATCCACTGTTGTTACACCTACAGGGAGTAACAACCATTGAAGATTTGTCTAAACTTTTAAATACTGATAAAATGATGTTTGGGTCAAAAGCAGATACACTTGTATGATGTACTGTACAATAACTTCATCATTTAGGCTTTGTTGAACACTCTTGACTAATTTGAATCTGTCACTGGTCCCATCTGATCTTCCACAGCAGGCCGACGAGACTCTGAACTTTGAAGAACAGATCTTAGAAGCTGCAAAGTCCATCGCAGCGGCCACCAGCGCTTTAGTGAAGTCTGCGTCTGCTGCTCAGAGGGAGCTCGTGATGCAAGGACAGGTCAGTGCACCCAAACTACCAGCTTCTCTTCCATTCATATTATTTACACCAGTGTTTCCCAAACCTTTTTTTTCTGGAGACTCATATTTTAAAAATCACAAACCTTCACGACCCAAGTCAATAGATCAGTCTATATTCATAAATCAGAAAATAAAGGTGGATTTGAGCATTATTCAACATTAATGAGGATATTTTATTGTTGACTGAGTGTTCGTGTCTCTCTGAACAATTACTTTTTTTTTTTGTTTTATTTATTTAAAAGGGACAATGCATATTCAGGAACATGTACTTGTAAATATGCCAGAATTATTGTGAAGGCTACTTTTCATCTGCAGTCCCTGGCAGGTTAGACCAGACATGTCAAACTCAGGCCCGGGGGTCAAATTTGGCCCGCAATATAATTATATTTGGCCCGTGAGATCATATCAAATCTGTATTAGAGCTGATCCACCAGCTACAGATAGGCTATAAAGAAATAAATTATTTAAAATTTTGTTATGATTTAATTAGGGGTGTCAAATTATCGCGTTAATTGCGATTAATTAATTACAGTCATATTTAGCGCGTTATGTTTTTTAATCGCGTTAATCTCATTTTTAATCTCTAACTTTACTGTTTCTGTATGTGAGTTGCTTTATTATAAAATCTGTTTTTATGTGTTGTTGGGACAACAACACACACACACAGACACACAAAAACACATTTATACATTTTTTTTATTTCGGTAATTCCACTCATTGCCGGAAACCCACACAAAACGCGCGCAGTAAGAGCGATGTGAACGTCATGTTAACGTTTGCGGCGTCAGTCGCACAATGGACGAGGTCGAAGAGCCAGTAGAACAGAGAGCAGCAGCAGTGCACAGGTAAAAACACACATTTGTGTCTTAGAAATTCTTCTCCCGACGTGAAATATAAAAGAAAATAACAAATATAATATCGCCTACAACTTAAATGTCACTGGTGAAAACAACCTGCATAGGCTCATGATGTCTGCACTACTGTCCTATACACAAACACACACAAACAAACACAAACAAACACAAACAAACACACACAAACTCACACAAACACACACAAAGAAACACACACAAACAAACACACACCTTCATCATCGTCATTAACCTGAGAAGCTCGGACCACGTTTCCTTCCGTAGACTGCTGTGCGGACACCGACGTGCTCCCGTGAGCCGCGTGTGGATCGTGTTTTCTCGTGTACGCTGCGTAAACCGCGCTTCCTCCTGTGCGCCTCTAAACCAGAACTAACACCAAGACTAAAACCGGGACTAACCCAGTCCAGGACTAAACCAGGACTAAACCAGGTCTAAACCAGGTCTAAACCAGGACTAAACCAGAACTAAAACCAGAACTAAAACCACGTCTAAACCAGGTCTAAACCAGGTCTAAACCAGGACTAAACCAGGACTAAACCAGAACTAACACCAGGACTAAAACCAGGATTAATCCATTCTGGGACAAAACTAGGACTAAAGTAGGACTAAAGCAGGTCTAAACCAGGACTAATACAAGGACTAAAACCAGTGATCTCATATATAAAGTATTTCTCTATCAATAATATTTTTAATATGGTTAAGGAAAGACTGGACTTTTTATTGTCTTTAAGTAAACAAAAGTTATTATGTTCAGATTTCCTCGTCTTTGCTACTTTACAGCAAACAGTTTCTTATTCATGGAGACTTGGGCTCAACAGCCAATTTGGAGAGATTTGTTAAACAATAAATGACTTTATAAAGTCACTTTTTTTGTTCTATATCAGTCTTTTGATCTGCCACAATAATGTAATAATGAATTTAAATGAAAATACCTCAAATTGAAGGCTTTTCTCAGCAATTTTTAGGTGAGATTAAAATGAGATTAATTAGATTAATTAATTACAGATCATAATTAATTAATCTCTAAATTTTTTTAATCGCATGACAGCACTAGATTTAATATTTTGCTTGTTCTGGATTCAATGTTTAAGCAAAACTATTATTAAACATTTATTTTAATAAGAAAAGGTTTAACATTACATATCTCGAAGGAAGAGAAGAGAAAATATGCAGATGCTGTTAAAATTTTTCAATAAATATTTAGTTTGACCCATGACTTAGTCCCAGTTTTTAATTTTAGCCTCTGTGAATTTGAGTTTGACACTCCTGGGTTAGAGAGACAGAGATAATATAAGACAATGTCACACAATGGACAAACTGTCAATGACAATTCATAAGACAAACATGGTAAAAACAGCACAATCATGACATACAACACTCACATTTACATAGAAGCCCAACATTAGTGTTACTCAAGTTTTAAACAATGAAAAACAGTGATTGAAGCAGCAATAAAAGGATCCATAAGTCGCCTATTTGGACATTAAATGTAGCCCATTTCTTTTACTTTTGAACATTCAATTGAACTAGCAAAACTGAACCATAATAGTCAATAAAATAATTACAAAAAAGAGTAGAAATTATACAAAACATGTCTTAGTATTTCAGCATTTCTACTGAGATAGGTGAGTCTGTCTGTGTTTTTGTAGCGTGTTTCAGTCCGGGTGCAGGAGGAAACTCAGCAGATCAGACGCAGCATTCAGTCTGTTTTTGTGCTTTGCCTTCATTTTTGTGAGCACAGAAAATCCCAATGCACACATTTATGTAGCAGTGAAAGGAATAAGCACAGAAACACTGGCCCGACTGAGGACAAGAGATTCTGAAGAAACGCTCATCCAGAATGACAATAAGGCCACAGATCCATGTTTACAACTGTATATCACAGACCTACATGCAGATGGTGACAAGATGACCCCAAAAAAAATCTCTTGCCACCCACCTGAGGGTCACAAACCAGTCTTTGGGAAACAATGATTTGGACCATTTAAGTGACAGTGTCTATGAGATTGGGTCCACAAGAACGAGACAAACAAGATTTTGAAAGATTTGCTTACACATTTTTTTCTATTTATTCTGTTTAATACTTTGGTTATCATTATAGCTCAGCATTCAGTGTTTTGAAACTACAGCTTTTAAGGAGGTGTAACTTACATTTTTTGTCCAACCCAAATAGAACATATGGAAAGAATCTAATTTTCTCTTGCATGCACGATCTTCTTAGCCAGGCACCAGCCAATCAGCGAAGAGCCATACATTCTGTGTTTGCAACGATTCTCGAGATCGAGGATTTAAAGCCGGAACAAAGAGAATGTTTGGTGAATTTTATCAAGGGGAAAGACGTTATTGTCCTTCTTCCTATGGGATTTGGGAAAAGCTTAATATACCAGTTAGCCCCGTTAGTGGTGCATTACATCCGTCACGACCAAATAGCACCGATTGGTTAAATGATAAAAAGTACCCGACTTCCATCGAGCGAATGAATCCTAATGCTGCGAGGTCAGGCGATTCTCTGAAGTGAAACCGACTGATGAATCAGGCTGCGGACTTGTGGCAATTTTGTCATTTTTTTTGTCAAGATCTTGTCCCATCCTTAACATTTGTAAATATCTGTATGTATGTTTGTTTATTGTTTTAGGTGGGATGCAACCAAGCCAACGCAGCAGAAGATGGACAGTGGTCACAGGGACTCATATCAGCCGTAATATAACACAACACTGAGTCAAATTAGTCAAGGTTTGTTTTCATTTTCTGGCTAATCATTTTTAAACATGCTTTAATTTACAGGCGCGAATGGTTGCAGCTGCTACCAGTAACCTTTGTGAATCAGCGAATGCGTCAGTGCAGGGCCACGCCAGCGAAGAAAAACTCATCTCCTCTGCGAAACAAGTGGCTGCTTCCACGGCTCAGCTCCTCGTGGCATGCAAGGTGAAAGCAGACCAAGAATCCGAAGCTGTCAAAAGACTCCAGGTACGAAAAATACAAGAGGAAGGTCTGTGTTTGAGACGTGCGCTGGGTTGTTATTCTGACAAATGCGTGTCTGTGAAGGCTGCTGGAAACGCCGTGAAAAGAGCTTCAGACAACCTGGTGAAGGCTGCTCAGAAAGCGGTGTTTGACAAAAGTGAAGATGACAGTGTGGTAGTCAAGACCAAGTTTGTAGGAGGCATCGCTCAGGTAAGAAAACATCAAGTACGTTTCATTTTATCACAACAAAAACACATGTTATTCTTCAATCCATAACATTTGAACAAACATTGATTATGATTATTTTAAACTATGATTAAAGGGCCCATATTACGCTATTTTCTGGTGTTATAACATAGTTTCCTGATCACAAACAGACCTGGAGTTGTGTTTTGTTTCATGCACACGTTTAACACAACAACCCTGCATATTTAGGCTGAGTTCCTCTCAAAGAGAAAATATTTTGTGATGTCATTTGGTACAGAAAGTGCTCCTTTGTGCTTTTAAACTCCATATACCTTCACTAGAATCATTTGGATAATAGACGCATCAAGAATCTCAGACTTCCGGTCATTGAGCAATTCATACTGGGAAGGATTTTCCAAGAAAGTGAGCATCAAACCGCCATGTTTGTTTTCCCAGTGGGATGCGTCTATTGTCAAAGTCGATCTTTTCTAGTCTTTTGAACCATATCACTTTTGTTTCTGATTCTGATATTGTCATATTTTAGTTTTGGAATTCGGACATTGTAATTGTGTGGTTGTTGGATCCTAACAGTGGAAAACGGCTCGAGAAATTTGTTTGCGAACTCCATAAATGCAAAAGTGAATCAGATGTGTGTGACTGCAAACCTCTGTTCAAACTGTTTCCCTTCCGAACAGAATTGAAAAATAGTGAAAGGTGAAGGCTAAGGGCAGGATGGATCCACAGGAAGGACAAAAACAGAAACCTTTGGCTGACTAAAAAAATCATCCCGAGTTTGCAGCGAACATTTTGGCTGCATTCAGATTGCTGCCTGAAGTGACACAAATCCGATTTTTTGGCCCCTGTGTGACCTGTTTCTGATCTTTTAATGAAAGTCTGAACGAAAACAGATCAGATTTTTTCTTGGATATGTGCTCCTAAAACCGATACATATCTGATCTTTTGACATGCAACTTCAGTCTGAACGGCCAAGGCGCATTCATCCACCTACACCTTATCAACAAGCCACAAATGTACACAAACGTTCTTCTCATCATATGAAAATTGTTAATGAACTCCGTGTCACTGAAACAAAGCACATCGCTATCCCACCACTCTTGGCTTCGTCTCCGCATCCACACGTTCCTTTCAACGGACTGAACCACAAAACACCACGACCAAAAACCTCGTCCTTCTCCTTCTCAATCTCCTCCTTAAAACAAGTAAATTGTTCACGTTATGGCTCCAGTACGAGAGGAACTTTAAAATCTCCAGGTGCTCAATGCTCGCGTCCATGTTTGGACAACTTCGTAAACACAGATCACGCTCGCTGCGGTTGACGTCGTCGTGTCTCCAGTGCACATGCGGGACACTTTTGGGCCGTTTAACGTTCACACTGGAGATCACATACAAGTCACATTTAATTGGAAATGTGAACGACCTCGCAAAAACATTGGATTTCACACAAAAAATCCAAATTGAGCGTTAAGCCCTGCAGTCTGAACTAGGGATGTCCCGATCACATTTTTTTTGCCCCCGAGTCCGAGTCATCTGATTTTGAGTGTCTGCTGATACCGAGTCGCAATCCGATACTTCTGTAAAAATTATGAAATGAACTAAGAGCAAAGAATAAGATCCAGGATGTTTGGGGGGATCAGACTGTATTAATTTCAATGTGTAATATTTGGGCTGAACTTAGTGTGAAAAATCAAATGTCCACAACTTTAATTGTATTAACTTTTCTAACCATTCAAAATCATTGCTGAAAATTTTAACTTTTACCACAGTCTGGTCTTGGAATGTGTAATATAGTTTACTTAATGAACTGGACAAAACAGGAACCAGACCAGAATCAGATCAGACCTGAGACTCTGCACAATCTACAGTTTGTATATTTGATATTATATGGAAGCCTGTGCATTACATTTGAAAAATTTAGGCTCATCTATGATCTCCAAATAATACATAATCTTATTTACCAAATAAAATCGAGATGACAGAAGCCCCACAGCCTCTCTCCCCCAGCTGCTCCCATTCCCTCGCACCGCCACCACATCCGCAAACCCACAGCAGAGCAACACCGCAGCATCAGTCCCACCGCTCAATAGACGCTTCATGCTTTTCCCACCCTCCCCCCAAAAGCGCCAACTCCACTGGGCAACATGCAAACAAACGCCATCGGCCGCGCAGGTGTGAACACGGGCCACAGAACCACAGGTAACAGCGCCCGAGCACGGCACGGCCCGAAAGCCCCAGCACAAGTGCGCCTCTAGTACAGCAGGCGCTGGGACAGACAGTCGCGCTGACTGGACGTCCCTGAGCAAATCCCGCGCCTCAGTTAAAAAACAAACTGTTGTGTGCTGTGTGTCCTCTGTGCACCGTGTGTTATGTACGTATATTATTTATCCGATACCTGATCGGACCTTAACAGTCGAGTCCAGATCGAGTCTGCAGTCATGTGATCGGCACCGATTTCTGATCACGTGATTGGATCGGGACAACCCTAGTCTGAACGTAGCCTTTGTATGTGGACAAACAAAGAAAATCCTGTTTGTTGAGCGAGAGGTACAGAAGACAAACAGGCTGAGCTCGTGGTTTTACAGCAACATCACGTCTTGGTCGCTTTGCAGTGGAAGGCATTTCTTGGTGAACAGCTGGTGCCTTTCACTTTAGCGTTGACTTTTTAAATTCGTAACCGAGGTGGAGTGAGGAATCGGGATTTTACTTTGATGGCGCTCATTTCCAATGCTTCAGTTTTTTTGAAATATTACTACTGGGCCGCCAACCTGCAAAAAATTAACTTCCTTATCCACAAACATCCCCTTAGTTGGTGCAACATGGAGACAAGGTCCTGTTCCACTTCTCTGTTGTCCATTCTGACACATTTAAGTTTTGAGGATGTGGTTAGTGGGATGGGGGTTAAAAAAAAAAAAAAAAAAACTTACAGAAAACTTTATGGAAATACCTACAAGACTAGAGCTACTGTCTTCACAAGTACCTTTTATTTTGTACGATCATAAACAATAAACTTTTGTGCCTTCGTTAACATTAGTATTAGTTTGTACGACCATAAACGAAAACAAAAAAATCCTTACATTCTTTCATTCTCATAGTGGTTTATTTTGTACGATCATAAACGATAAACTTTTGTGCCTTTATTAACATTGTTATTAGATTGTACAACCATAAAAAAAATAAAATAAAATAAAAAAACAACTGGAAAAATGAAGATAAGAACTAAGAAAAAAAGTGATTGTATTTCTGTTCGAGGGGTGAGTTTATGGAACAATCCGAGTGAAAAAAAAAGAGTATAAAGCGTTATGTTTTGAAAGATATAGAGGTCTGGAATGAATGAATTATACATTACATTTTGTTTGTTTTAATTTATATTTTGTCTCTTATATATACAGTGAGTTGTAACTGAAATTATAAATGCAAACTTGTTCATATGCTGCTTTTCTTTCTTGGAATACTGTCATTGTTTAATAGGGTTTGGTACTTTTGCTTCAGCTTGGACCCTTTCTGTCATGATCCATGTAGTTGTGATCTGTTTTAGTTTTTGTTTTGTAGTGCTGCAAAATGACCCAATTTAAAAAAAAAAATCAATAAATAAATAAGAGGTGAAAAGGTGTATGTTTTTAATAAGCAGCTCATATTATCTCCTCAGATCATCGCGGCTCAGGAGGAGATGCTGAGGAAAGAGCGCGAGCTGGAGGAGGCCCGGAAGAAGCTGGCCCAGATCCGGCAGCAGCAGTACAAGTTCCTGCCCAGTGAGCTCCGAGAGGACCAGGGCTGAAGGAGCGGCCGCTGAGGACTGCCGATGGAGATAAACTGTACATTAGCCATAAGGAGACAGCTCTGTACAGCAGCGTCCGTGCAGCAGTGTGGACACAACAGACATGAGACGAACGCAAAAGTCAGTTACTGTGAGGACTGAATGTTTAGAAGCAAAGACTGTAGAGGTTATGCAGACGACATCACGGCCTTTGGGGCTTTATTAGAGAGCGGCAGAAGTACAGAGTGCCAAAGAGGAGTCATGATATTTTCTCCTGTAAGAGCTAAAAACACAAGTAAAATAGGAAAGAGCTGCTACAGTTTGAAAACAAATATAAACATTTACAACTTTACAAAACATTTAACTTGTATCTGGCATTTAAAACAAGAAAATTGAGTAATAGTTAAAAAAAAAAAAAAACAGGCTATGCACACATTTATCACTGAAACAGACTTTGGGATCACACCATAGACTGTATAAAAAAGCAGACTAGGCTCCAGTCAAATGAAGCTCATCGAGGCTTGAGCGAATTTGGAGCTGAGTTCCATAACTGGAAGTCCGCTTGCAGGTATCAGAGCGACCAAAGAGCCGATCCGAATCGAGGCTTTAGACTGTTGTAACTGATTCCTTGGGTTTGGCATCATAAGTCCTTTTTACTTCAGCCTAAAAACTTTTGGTCAAGATCCACGAGGTTGTAGTCTATGTTTTTTTGGGGTTTTTTTTGTAGTGCTGCAATATGTCCGAATAAACTACTACTATTAATAGGGATGTAACAATAACCGAAATATCGTGATATTGTGTCGTCAAAAGTCTCAATAATATCAGAGGTCGTCACAATATATCGAATTACAAGTCTTAAAGTTTGCTTAAATGAATAGTTATCATGAGTTTAACGTCTTTCTTTGTGATTTTAATGCCTTTCTTATTCTGTAAAGCACTTTGAAATACTTTGTTTTGCCTCACCGTGGTACAGCAGTATCTAAAAAACAGAGGGAACTACACAGACCATGATCCTTTGGTGTTGTCAGTGCAGACTACATGAAAAAACAACTGTTATTAAGCACTTTTAAATCTTATTCTTCATATTGTAACCTGACCAACGGCTTTTTCAAGGCTTTTCCGGTGATTTTAAAAGGAAAAAGGAGCATTTTCACAATTTTGCAAGCCTCTACAAAATTATCGCAATAAATATCAAAACGCGAGATGTATATCGTGAAAATATTGTATCGAGGGATATTGTTACATCCCTAACTGCTAATGGAAGAGGATAAAGCGACCTCGATGGAAAGATGGCACCTGATTTGTCTGTTATTAAAGTTTATATACTGATTTACGGACAAAATAGCAAAATAAAAATCCCAGGATCATGTAGACCGGGTTAGTACGAACATTTTAAGACCAAAATGCCAACGAGGGATGATAGTTTTTTAATACAAAGTGAATTGGAGCCAAAGTCGATGGAGTTGCAAGTACGCCAATGATCACTTTTTATTTAGAACGGGACGCATTTATACAGTCTATGGATCACACACAGTTGAAATTAACCTTTCTCTCCTGTTTCTGAGTCTGAGAAACAATTATTTTGGAGCAAAAACAACAGCTCCACAACCAAAAATGAGGAAACAGTAAGGAGAGACACATTTTGTAAAGGTTTTAAAGGTGCATTGCATAACTTTGTCCATCAAATATTTGTCTCCATGGAGATGTTATCGCTTTGTCTGGTTATGTTTCACAGTATTAAACCTTTCTATCTTCATGGAGACCAAACGAGACCAAGTTACAGGTCAGCTCAGTCAGAATTCCTGTTTTTCTTGGTATTTTTGAGCAATAAAACCACCTGTAATTAAATAAATGTAAGTTAGAGCTGTTTAATGTCACACTGTGGAACATTCCAGGCAGAGCAATGACACAGAAACAAGCAAGGGACCAGAAAAGTTGCAGAGTACATCTTTAGCAGCCCATAGTTCTGCCTCAGTGCCCTCAGCCGGAATATTGAAGGACATTTTTCGAGTAAAACGATGTCAGTGCATAACCTCTATAGAATCTAACAGAACAGAGATGTAAACAGAAGGATGCATATACGGTAAGGCTTGCATGTAATATATCTATACATATCAAAGCAGCTACTAACCAATAAGAAGTGCTTTTAAACGGCTGGTCAGGAGAGTGTATAGGAAATCTGAATATAGTCACTTATTTGTTGGTTTGTGTACCGTTCGTTCTTTTGAATTTCAATTAAGAACGAAAAACGATAAAATGGGAAAACAGTTTGTTATTTTATTTTTCTGTTTTGGTGTCAAACAAAAAAACAGATTTCAACCTCTATTTCCAAGTTTATTTCAAGTAACATCAGTCAAAAAACAGTCTCGGTACCTATTTCATTTTTGATATTTTATTCTCTCGGGTTTATTTGTCGCGGAAGTTCTGCTGCTCAGCGTATCATATGTGAATTTACTGTCAACTGAACAAAAGAGTTTATCACTGCTTCCCGTTTCTCGTCATGGAGTTCAACAATTACTTTATAAGATGTGTAGGTAAACTCATCTCTATAAAAGAAAAGAAAGTGTTTGTCCACAAAATTGCAATGATTTTTCAGGTACTGTATTTTTTGGAGTATAAGTTGCTCCAAAGTAAAAGCCGCACCAGCCAAAAAATGCATAATG
This sequence comes from Boleophthalmus pectinirostris, assembly GCF_026225935.1. Classification (NCBI taxonomy): domain Eukaryota; kingdom Metazoa; phylum Chordata; class Actinopteri; order Gobiiformes; family Gobiidae; genus Boleophthalmus; species Boleophthalmus pectinirostris. The sequence continues at coordinate 39,523,920 of NW_026571152.1, read as the reverse complement.
AAGAAGAAAAAACATATACAAGTTGCACTTTTTGGGCGAAATTTATTATAAAATCAGAGACCAGGAACCGACATTTCAGCTTAATAGGCAAGTTCTAGTAATAACAATAAAAGAGAGAACAACAGACTGTTAACATCACATATGAACAGTTCTTCAGATAAACTATAACATAAACAACAGAACAAGTTTACCAAACTCTCCATCTCACTCCAAATCACTAAATCCATTCAATTCTTCATCCTCGGTGTCACTTCTGAGCAACTCCTCGACCTCTGGAGGTAAACAGAGCGCCGCTTCCTCTTCTGTGTAGCTGTCTTCAGACTCAGCATCAGTCCAAGTTAGAATTATTCCAGCTTTTCTGAATCCCGACAGGATGGTTTCTGTTTCACTGAAGTCCAGGCTTTGTCCATCCATCCAGTGACTTCCAGGAAAGTTCCCGGTTACTGTAAAGCTGCTGCTCGATTACCGTTTTAGGCTGAATATTTCACTACTTGCAGCAGGACAGGGTTTCTTTCTGCAGTAGTAGAGCCAAGTGACAGTGGTACAGGAGGAACAGGAGCAGCAGATACTGGCACACAAGACTAGAGCCTCTCGCCGCTTCAGTGTGAAAATTTTAATACATAAGTCGCACCGGAGAATAAGTTGCAGGAAACACCCAAACCATGAAAAAAAGTGCAACTTATAGTCTGAAAAATACGGTAAGTCCTTTTAGCAGCACAACTTCCAGAGCAAATAAACCAGAGAGAATAAAAGCAACAGGCACGATGACTTGAACTTTAAATTAAATATTGGAAATACAATTCGAAATCATTTTTTTTGTTTCGACACAAACAGAAAAATGAAATGACAAACAGTTTTTCCATTTTATCGTTTTCGTTCTTAATTGAAATTCAAAATAACAAATGGCACACGGACTTTTGTTGCATAATTATAATGTAACTGACTTTTAAATACACATACCCCAACACTTTACTTGTAATTATGGGAATACTATCTATACTAGCAGTATTATAACTCCCACAACCCACCACTGCAAAGCTCCTATAAGACAGATCAATAGAAAGTGAACGATTTGTAAGAATAGTCGAAATCCACTGTAGTATAGTCGTGTACGTTGAAACAGAAAGGCACTGAGAATGAAATGTGAATTTGATGGTGCAATATTGTTATATAAGTGTTTTAGTTCTTATAAGCTTTAGGTCAAACAGTGAGTAAATAAAACGGAGGATTTCTTTAAGGACAGAGCCCGTCTTCCAGGCCTGTCCACGCTTTCTCCAAGTTTGTATGAAGTATAAATAAGTGACAGGACTGTACTTCCATGGGTGTTTTAATCGTGATACTCTGCGCCGACGTCACGCTGGGGGTGTTTTCTACGTGTATGTGTAGGGCAGAGTGTTCAGCATTTTTAAGTTTTGTCTGAAAGATCGTCTGAAAACTCAAAAAAATTGATTTAGGCAACACATTTTCAGGAGCCTGTGAGTGTTCATGGTCCTGTTTAAGAGTTTGATTTTCAGCAAAATGGTGAGAGTGTGCACAAGTATCCCAGTTATTAACTTTATCCCAGTGATGACAGTATTCTGGATCTGGTGTTTACCTGCACTCAGAGTACAACAATATAAAAGAAAACAAACATCCAGTATGTGTGACAAACATTCATCATGGCTGTGATACTAAAAGTCTTTGTTAAACCACATCTTCATGTGAAAAAAGCTCATTTTACTCATCAAAACAGTGAAAATGTCAAACGCATAAATGAGTTTCCTTCCTCTAAATCAGAGGTATCAAACTCAAGTTCACAGAGGTCAAAATTAAAAACTGGGACTAAGTCGTGGGCCAACTTAATATTTATTGAAACAACATCTGCATGTTTTCTCTTTTTTCGAGATATGCAATGTTAAACCTTTTCTTATTAAAATAAATGTTTAATAATAGTTTTGCTTAAACATTGAGTCCAGAACAAACATAATATAAAATAATAACATTTTCAATAAATCATATCTCTACAGTCTATCTGTAGCTGGCAGGCAGCTCTAATATATTATCAAATATATACATATATCAAATATATACACATTTGATATATATATACATATTTGATATGATCTCGCAGGCCAAATATAATTATATCGAGGACCAAATTTGACCCCGGGCCTGAGTTTGACATGTCTGCTCTAAACAAGCAACAAAACTGTAGCGCTGTAACAAAATAATTTAGTAAAATATACCAAAAATTACTTTTGGTGATATATATCGATAGCCCACGATATCAATAGTGTGTCATCACATTTAACGATACGATATATCGATATTTCAATATTTTTGCACACCCCTGGTCTACAGATCTCAGTATCCAGAAGACTGAAGTCAGGATACTGCATTTACATGGACACTCAGAAAACCAGAATACTCAAAAAACCCGATCATAACCGGGATACTCGAGTGCATGTAAACTCACTCAGAAACTAACTCAAAAAACTCTTGGCTAATTCCAACTAAATCAGCTTTTTCTGGTCAGATTGTGCAAAACAAAGCTCACCTTAAAGTCTAAACAAAACCTCAGACAGAGCAGGGCCCACACTTTGCACCACGCCCCCAGATCGTTGACGACTTCAGCTGCAAAGTATCAGCACACACTGCTTTCCGCACCGTGCACAGCCTGTATATGAGTTGTGTTGTCTTTGGTAGCCATATTAGTCGTGTGTAAATAGACTGGTGTTTCCACAAACCTGGGCACTGAAGGAGGCTTCCACTACGATCACTCGAATGCCCTTTACGAAGCGGAGGCCAGCGTGAAGAACCGAGAGGTACTTTATAATCCTGCGTTTGAGTGTCGAGGCTCCGTCTATAGTGCCTTACCTGAGCCTGCACTGAGAGCCACAGTCAGAGTCCAAATCGAAAAAACAAAAACCTTCAAGGAAAAATTATAGTGTAGAACTTTTTTGCTCTGTTTGAAATTCCTCTTTTATAGAAATGTGTTTTGAGAAGTGACCACAAAAACGAACATAAACTGCAACAAAGGAATATCTAGATGAGTTTAAAGGGCCAATATTACGAGGTTTTCTGTGTTATAATGTTGTTTCCTCATCACAAACAGACCTGGACTTGGACCTGGAGTTGTATTTTGTTTCATTCACACACAAACCTTGAATATGTAGACAGAGTTCTTCTCTCAAACTCATGTCATGTGTTTTTAAAATCCGTACTAGTGTTGTAGTCAAGATCGCACTAATCGAGACCAAGACTTGTCCAAGACCACAGGGTTCCGAGACCAAGACAAGACCAAGACAAGACATCTTGAAAACAAGACAAAACCGAGACTTTAAAGGCCGAGACTTAGACAAGACTGAGACCACAGCCCCCCGAGACCAATTGAGACCATCTTTGTCATTTTCTACATTTATTTGTATTTTAGAGTTATTTTGGCATGTGTATATCAATGTTTTTATAAATCTATCCCTATCTTATCCCTCACCGAGTGTCAGACCTTGAGACCGAGACAAGACCGAGTCCAAGTGTGGTTGAGTCCAAAAAGAGACCAAAGCCACAAAAAAACAGACTCAAGGCCGGTCTAGAGACCAAGACTGGTCTCGAAAACTACAACACTACTCCACACATCTTCACTAGAATCATTTGGATGATTTCAACCCTGGAATTGCCCAACTCCAGTGATATAAAGATAAAAGGAGCTGTTGAACTTGAAAACTATCGCTTCTTGTGATCACAAGGTGGAACAGAGCATTTTGAGTTTTGGAAATGTAGACAGTCTAATAATGGAGCATTATTCGTGTGCGAATGAAACAAAAGACATCTCCAGGTCTGTTTTTGAGGAGGTAACAACATTCTGACATGACTTAAAGCTCACAAGAGTCCATTTCACGCTACATAGGACTTTTAAAGAGTAGAACTTTTTGTTCTGTTCAAAATTTCTCTTTTGTAGAAATTTTTGTTGTGACCACAACAACAACAAACATACACTGCAACAAAGGAACGTCTAGGTGAGTTCAAATGATTAGAATTGAGAATTAAAACTGCATTGCGTACAATTTCTGAAGGAGGTACGCCATCTGCTTGTTTCCATGGAGATGCTATTGCTTTGCCTGGAATTTTCCACATTATGGCACTGAACACATCCAATGTTTATCAGGGTTCCCACGGTCACGGAAATCCTAGAAAAGTCATGGAAATTGAAAATGTCATTTCAATGTCATTGTAAATTCAATGAAAGTTTTGGAAAAGTCGTGGAATTTTAACATCTCTTTCACGCAACTACCGTGTTCTGTTAAGTTCTCATTAGACTATTATGATTATTTCTGAACGTCTGTGCCTTTTGTTTAAAAGAGACGACAATAAATGCACTGACAGGATTTTGAAAGTTAAAAAACTATAATCCCAAACCATAAGGTGAGTGGAAAGAGTTAACGTTTCATATTTAGCTCTAAAAGTCTGATCAATTCTACACATGTAGGTGCCCTAAAGTCATGGAAAATTCACTTTAGGTCATGAAAAAGTCATGGAAAAGTTTTGAAATTTTGTCAGTAAAAAAGAACCCTGGTATATTACATTTTTTATTGCTGTAAAATCTAGAGAAAACATGCATTCTTGTGGGCAGTCTCTCCACAGACCTGAACTGTGACTTAGCCTGATGGCACTATGATAAGTTTAATGCTGTACTGTGGAATATTACAGGTAAACCAGAAAAGCTACGCAATGCACCTTTAATTTACGTAGTGCAGGAACTAGATTAAGATTATTTATTTGACAGATTTTTTTTTACAACATGCCACGGGAGTAAAATTACACTTGATTGGCACATATATGTATTTTTTTTTTTTATAATTTACATGACTATGAAACAGGTAAACAGTTAAATTATCAGATAAAAACAGTTAAATATTGTTGACTGAATTCTAGATATTCCAGTTTGCACAGTACATCTGCTAACGCACTAACACAGCGGTCTGTTCTCGTTCCTGATTGGACCGTCGAGATCTCGCTCTTTTCTAAGTTTACGTTCGCCTTTCCGTGTTTGTTTTGTTGTTTTCCAGACGTTGTGATTCCGGGTCCATACCTGATTCCGCTTCGAGCATGTGTGATGTGTAGAGTGTTAATTAGAAATCTCCACTTAAGCCAGTTCCATTCTAACTCCTTAGTACATGTTAAGTGAATGTGAGACTGATCTCGAGTAGTCACTGCAGTAGAAGCTCTCCGTGTTGTACTTGCTTTTTCTCACTTGATGATGTACTGTATGTATGATATTTATCTGGTGACAAAAGTATTTTTTGTATAAACTGAAAATAAAAAAAAAATGAGGAAAAACACTTTGTACCTTTTGTCTAACGTCACTGAGTAGCAGAACTTTATTTCAAAACATTTTCCAAATATCAGAATCATCAGGATGAAATAGTATAGTCACGTTTTCTTTGTGTTTTGGTCATTTTTAAGCAGCTTTTCTGCATTTTACCTAAAGAATGTCAATATATGCCCCTCTTTACTGTTCAGATTGGTCAAAATTAGGGAAACCTGGGACATTTCTTGTATAAAACTGTGACAAATCAATGGTTTTGGATAAATCAGGGGACACAGGGCTCAGAACTGGGACTGTCCCGGGTGAATAGGGACGTCAGGGCGGAGGTGGGACAAGTCGTTTTGCAAGTCTCAAGTAAGTGAAAAGAGCGTGTAACCTTGTAGATTCTCACGTCAGTCATAATCTGAGAGACTTCTGACGCTGCATTTTTTTGCTTTATGGTCATTTGCAAACACAGTTCTCTGTTTTATGGCCAAACAAAGGCAATTTATGCTTCTCTTTACGGTTGGTGGGGATTAGATTAGTCCAAAAATTGTGATAGTCCTGTTTTTGTCCTGGTTTAATCTTAGTTTAGTCCTGGTTTAGCTCAAATTAATCAAAAATAGGGACACCTGGGACATTTCTTGTATAAAACTGGGACAAATCCCTGGTTTTGGATAATGGTTTGGGACAGGGGACACAGGGCTCAAAACTGGCACTGTCTCGTGCAAACAGGGACGTTTGGTCATTTCGCTATTTTGTCTGTAAATCTAATTGTTTTCCTAATATGGAACTCGAAATTCGCCCTATAACTCTCGGCCTTGATGAGCTTCATTTGACTGGAGCCAAATGCTGTGGATGACGTCACACTCCCTTCATCCACTTCTGTATACAGTCTGTGGTTTACAGAAATCAGCACTGGAGAGGATACCTTCAATTTAAAATCATTATAGTATATTTAAGATTTTACAAAACTCCTCTAATGTACGCAGAAATTATTATTTGATGAAGAAAGATATAAGGAAACACCATTATTTTGTTGAAGTCATGTTTAAAGTATCAGAGAAATGTGTAAATATAAACTGTGCTGAACTTCTGGACAGAATTTTCCCAGTGTGACGTCGTCTGTGTGGGACTCTCTAAAATAGAACACTGCACTTCCTGTAATTTCTAGACATTCTAGACAAAGCAACAACAACTCCATGGAGACAAGTAAGTGACAGACCCTCCAGTAGAAAAGTGAGGTAATGCACCTTTAAATTACATTTTCTGCACCATGTTGTTTGTGTGTGGATGTTTAACTATACTATAAACTAAAAACACTGGAAAACACTACTCCTTATCTAAGATCTATCGATGATTTGTGAACTAAATGAATTCCACTTGTGGCCCTGGCAGCTCTGGGAGGACCTCACAGATGCAGAAGAACAGACTCTCCAGGCGAGTGGCTCCACATTTCCGCCAGCAGAGGGCAGTATAGTTTTGTGATGTTTTGCCTGGCTTTGTGCATGTTCCCAGAAAACGCTGCTCTAATGGAAAAAGAGTAAGTCTGACTCCAAATAAGGTCATAGTGGATGTGCCTGCTCCCTTCTGTTTCTCAGGTCAGACGCTTCACTGAACTCAACGGTATGCACCAAGCAGCTCTCACACAGTAACACTCACACACTCTGTGTGTGCAGCTCTCACACACTCTGTGTATGCAGCTGTGTGTTAGTGTTTGGGAGCAAAGGCCCACATACATACGAGTAAAAGATGGACTATTGAGACCAGTCCAAACTGTCCCCGTGCGACTGTGAGGGGCTAAACATTTAGACTCTGCTTTTAGCAAAAGCAGCTGGTTTCAGCTCACTGTCCTCTCTCTCTCTGATGTGAAGTTTGATATGAGAGGGTTTCCTGAGCCACATCACATGACTATTTTAGGTCAGCAGAGTTGGTCCGAGCTCTCGTCTCGTCATAACTCCAAACTGTGTGTGCTCAGAGACTCCCTCTTCTAAAGGCCACAGTATCCAGTGCTGTGTAATTCAGCTGCACAAACTTTAGTGCAGAGACCACCGACGGTACATTCTGCTCGTGTGAGAACATGTCTATCTTAGAAGTTTGCTTAATGTGTTGAAAAGCTTCATAAGATCAGACAATTATATGATGCTATATTTCTATAAAGACTAAAGTGGCATTTGGAGAATGTTGATATGTGTGTTACACTTTCAGGTTACTTCAATCACACACAATGTGTAACAATGACACTTTTTAAAATAATTCAATATAATGACTGACAGTGACTGAAAAGACTGAAACAAAACCTAGTTTATGTGCTGTCATTATTTTGTATTCATCTGCATAAAGACAGAAGTGGATGGATATTTTGTACAGGAAGTTCAGATTTTACTGTATAAATGTTCACACGGGACATTCTCAAGTGCCACAATGGGCCAAATTTATCCCTGAAGAGAACTTTATAATGCAGTTTCCCCTTAGAACAGTTTCACTCTCAGGACAGTCTCACTCTCAGATGCTCTCCAGTCTCCTCTGTCTCTCAGGCTTTCAGAGTTTTCCACTGGGCACATATTCTGAGTGCGTTGTGAATGTACAGACAGTGGTCCTGATGCGCTGCAGAGCCTTATATGGACTCGTGCTGAAAGTAAACACACACGAGTCAGTGGCACCAGCACAAATATTTAACAGGGCTGTGAGCTCCTGTCACTGAGAGAATGAGGAAGGAACTGAGTTTAACAGCAATAATGTGTTATCGAAGCTGTCTGTCTTTCAGCGCCGTCTGTCACTCCGAGCAGACGTCCTCACATCACTCTCTTAAAGCCTCTGTTGTTACTTTACAGCTAATGTCCTCAACATTCCCTGGGTGTGACGCTAACTGTAGGTATGTCTCTGTCTGAAACTCTTTTAGACTTTAAACTGAACTTTATTTTACTTTTGTGATCAAATTTGCACCTCCCACACTTAAACTCCCTATTGATTATATTATATTTTAATAGTATATATTATATATCAATTTGCACCTCCCACACTTAAACTCCCTATTGATTATATTATATTTTAATAGTATATATTATTTATATATATATGTATATATATATATATATATATATATATATATATATATATATATATATGTGTGTGTGTGTGTGTGTGTGTGTGTGTGTGTATATATATATATATATATATATATATATATATATATATATACATTCACAAACATAAAAAAAAAAACAAGAGCAAATTTCCTCCGTCAAAAACATCAGCAGAAATTGCATTATACATACTTATTATACAGAAGAGTATATATATCGTGTACATCCTAAGAACATATACTATAACTATACAATATATGCGTCACAAATTTTGGACTTCAGGTCACTGCGCAATGCATACTGGGAAAGATTTTCCAAAAAAGTGAGCATCAAACCTCCATGTCCCAGCATCCCAGTGGGATGCATCTATTGACAAAGACAATCTTTTCAAGTCTTTTGAACCATATCACTTTTGTTTCTGGTTCTGATATTGTCATATTTTAGTTTTGGGATTCGGACATCGTTAATTGTGTGGTTGTTAGATGTTCTAACAACGGAAAAGTTCGGAAGTTTTCGAACTCCATAAATGATAAAGGGAATCAGATGTGTGTGACTGCAAACCTCTGTTCTGTTTCCTTTCCCAACGGAATTAAAAAATAGTGAAAGGTGAAGGCGATGGGCAGGATTGATACTCAGGAAGGATGAAAAAGGAAACCTTTGACTGCCTAAATCATCCCAAGTTTGCAGCAAACATTTTGTATGTGCAGTGCCATCAAAGTGGGATCCCGTTTGTTAATGGAGAGGTGCAGAAAACAAACAGACTGAGCTGCACTTTCTTGTTCTTGTGGTTTTACAGCAACATCACGTCTTGGTCTCTTTGCAGTGGAAGTTGTTTCTTGGCGAACAGCTGGTGCCTTTCACTTTGGCCTTGACTTGTTAAATTCGTAACCAATGTGGAGCGAGGGATTTTGCTTTGATGGCTCTCCACATACAAAATGTTCGCTGCAAACTCGGGATGATTTCTTCGGCAGCCAAAGGTTTCCTTTTTGGTCTTTCCTGTGTATCGATCCTGCCCATCGCCTTCACCTTTCACTATTTTCAATTCTGTTGGGAAGAGAAACAGTTTGAACAGAGGTTGGCAGTCACACACATCTGATTCACTTTTGCATTTATGGAGTTACCAAACTTTCCGAAGCCCATTTTCCGAGCCGTTTTCTGCTGTTAGGATCCAACAACCACACAATTATAATGTCCAAATCCCAAAACTAAAATATGACAATATCAGAGCAAGAAACAAAAGTGATATGGTTCAAAAGACTAGAAAAGATTGACTTCGACAATAGACGCATCCCACAGGGAAATCAAAGATGACGGTTTGATGCTCACTTTTTCGGAAAGTCCTTCGCAGTAAGGACTGCGCAATGACCAGAAGTCCGAGATTTGTGATGCATGTATAGATTCAGATCTCAATTTGGACCAGCAATAAATGTTGTCGGTTTTTACTCCATGCATTCAAGCAGCAGAAAGCTCCAGTTGAACAATTTCTCTGTATTTTTTTTTTTTTTGGCAGTTGTAAGATCTGCTAGTAATATACGATGGTCATCAATTGTCAGATTTAGTTTAGACATGTCGTCTACAAAATAAACCTCTGAGTGCAAGGTGTGGTTATTCCTGTTATTTAGACATTGTCTTTGTGGTGATTTTCCAAAATTGAACTTTATTTTATGACAATCTCACCATAAAAAAAGAGATTTAGGAGGAACTACAACAGTTGACTTGAGTTTTCAGATCATTTAAGAATTTTGACCGTAATTTCTAATGTTTGTATTGTGTCTCCATGGTAACTACTTAACATTCAACCATAGAAATACACGTAGAACTCCCAACATGATGTCACGGCAGAGTACGAATGGAAAACAATATCTATCTTGCTGAAAAATGAAACCACACGCCCATAAACATAGCCGACGTGAACTAGAGCACTTCTTGAACCCAGTGGTGCGTTCACGGACAGTCCGTGATCTACAGACTCCGTGTACAGGCCGGAGATGACAGATTATTCCTTCGTCAGACTCCGCTTGAGCGTCCACACAAACACAGGCGTCTCCTCTGGTCTCTGTGCACCTGCAGCTGAAGAATGTGACCTTCACCGCGCTGGAATTTCATTTTCGTTCAGGGGAAAAGTCTTCATGAGGAAAACGGTCCATGTGAATCGCCTTATATGACAGGACTGTGCGGTTTATTATGTTTTTAATCATGTCTGAGCCTCTCTGATATGGACTGGTCAGTTTGAAGCATGAGAAAAATGAGAAATATTGTGATAAACGATCAAACTGAAACGACTTTATGCCACTGACACAAGGATCTAGGGACTTGTAATTCGAAATTTGAGAAAAATGAGAAATATGGAGATAAATGATCAAACTGAAACTACTTTATGCCACTGACACGAGGATTTACGGCAGGGGTAAGATAAGATAATCCTTTATTGTGCCCCATGGGAGAAATTTGTCTTGGGACAGGAGATCACATGCTTTATCAAAAAAATAGGACAACACAACACAAAGCACGACACAAACACCACATTAGAACAAAATAAATATGAGACCAAGTACGACCATGAGTGATGCACCAACAGGACCTTTAAAACATTCTTTACAGACAAACCCTTTGCATTCTTGTATTCTATTAATAACTGCACACTCCTTAAGTCTATGTGCAGTTTTGATTGCACATTCCCTAAGTCTGTGTGCAGTTTTGATTGCACATTCCCTAAGTCTAGATGCAGTTTTTGATTGCACATTCCCTAAATCTATGTGCAGTTTTGATTGCACATTCCCTAAGTCTGTGTGCAGTTTTGATTGCACATTCCTTAAGTCTAGATGCAGTTTTTGATTGCACATTCCCTAATGTGGCAAGGTAGCTGATCATGTGGTCTCTGCCATGTGACACAGGTGTCACATGGCAGAGACTACAAAGGTCAGAGGGGAACTAGGTGACTTCCTCTTCCTGAGCAGGCCTAACACACGGCTATTTCTGGTGAGCCAAACAAATGTAATGTTTGTACATTTTAATCTTGTTAGAAAACAAATTTAACTTTTGTAAACATTATTTTAAGGGTTTTAACAGTCCAGATGAGAGAGGTATGCTTTTAACTTTTATCTTATTGTTTAATTTTAATTGATGTATTTAATTGTCTGCACTGTGTTGCAGGCTCAGTGCTGGTTGCCGTTTTTGAGTTTTAGTTTTGATTGTTAATTCATTACAGCTCTGCAGTGGGTGTGGGCTGGAGGTCGCTGGGTGTGGAGGGGGCTCACATAGAGGGTGACCTTATTTATAGTTATTGGTGATGGTGGCACTTGTAAATGGGTGTTTTCAGTTGTGGTAACGGTTTTCTTTGTATTAATCTTGTTTGTTTCCTCACATTATAGCATGTCTCCTTCACCCCAGCTTTAGGGTGGAGCCGCACCCCTGCAGTAGTATCCTCACTTGTTAAAAGCACCTTTTAATATTTTTTTGTAAATAAACGCTGCCGTATGGCTGTAAGACCCATACACTGACTGGCTTGCTTTGTTATTAAAGCTACCTGTGAATTGCAGGTGTTACACTAAGTCTATGTGCAGTTTTGATTGCACATTCCCTAAGTCTGTGTGCAGTTTTGATTGCACACTCCCTAAGTCTAGATGCAGTTTTTGATTGCACATTCCCTAAATCTATGTGCAGTTTTGATTGCACATTCCCTAAGTCTGTGTGCAGTTTTGATTGCACATTCCCTAAGTCTATGTGCAGTGATGTTTTACTTGTCAGTGAGCGTGATAGTTTTCTTTTATCAGATGGTGCACAAAAAGAAATAAATTAAAAAGAAGTATAAGTGTGCTTTTTTTTTTTTTTTTTTTATCAAAGGGTCTACGGACTCTTTTACGCTACGTCCACACGACAACGCTCCTGGATTTTCTTTTTTTTTACGGGCTGAAAATAATTCTTGTCCACACACGTGTCAGATCAATAAATATTCACCTCCAGACGACAATGGAGCACTGAGTGAAAACGATGTAGCACACATGCCACACCAGTATGTGGCGCTGTTAACAATGATAATAAGATTTAACAATGCATTCATTTAATAAATTGAATTAATAATGCAGTAATTTAGCAGATTTTAGATGTATCCCAGAAATATCACAGTTTTGTTTTGTAAAAGTTAAACATAAGTTTTTGTTTTTAGTCATAAGATTTGGATGAGAATTATTAGAATAACTTGGTCTCAAAATCCAACAGTTTCAGTTCAGGTTTACTGTGCGTAATCTGCGTGTTGCGTGTTGTCAGCATTAGTGTTAGCAGCATGTCTTGGTTGCTGGGCGACAGGTGCAGCTCTGTGGGCTACACCTGTCACATTTTGCAAAGGTGTTGAGGTCTGTGGAGGCCAGTTCAAGGGCCTGTAGTCTTCGCTGCATCAGAGGACCCTGGAGATGACGGGGTCGCAACGTCATCGTTTTCCAAAACCTGCCGCTTGTTTGTCCACACGACAACGCAACGTCAGCATTCTCAGATTTCTCCACTCTGGAACCCGTTCTCAAAAAACACAGTTTTTGCCCACCCAAAACACCGGCTCCGTGTGGACGAAAAACCAAGAACGAATACAAACTTCACCTTTTCGACCAAAAAACGTTTCCGTGTGCACAGTAAAGGCATGTGGGGTTTGGAGAAGATGTCAGAAGTTTGGAGGAAGAAATGTGACAATTTTTTATTTAAACAACATTAATTAAAAGTCTGCATTGTTTATGTTGATGATTTTTTTTTTTATAACTTTGTTTTTATTGGTTTTAAGTAACATTTCAAAACATACAAAAACAATATCAAATCAAAAACAATGTAACAACAGTCTGGAGTTACAGGTTCTTATTTAAACATGCATTTGGTATTGACATTTTTATGTACGATGTTGTTTTACTGGTGTCATTTATGAATACATTCCACTTTTCCCATTGCTCATTGTATTTGTACCCTTTCAATTTAAGATTATACGTTATTCTTTCCATCACTGAAATATTCTCCACAATCCTGATCCAGTTTTGTTCTGCAGGTGGATCTGGTTGTAACCAATTCTTTGTCATTTTAATTGAAAGCCATTTTATTCATTTTTCTAAAGACAAAATCAAAATTGTGAGTGATCAATATGAGCGCTCAGTATCAGTTACCTGTCATATGTCCCAGTCGTACTTTCCCCGTGGTGAGAGGTGTTCCGTTCAAGACACAGACTCCATAAAGCTGCTAATTTACAGCTGCGGTGACAGCTTTAGCACCCCACAGAACGACATGTGTCAAAGCGGCATGGCCTTGTTGTATCAGGGGGGCACCGGCCTCAGCCCAGTGTCAGTGGAATATTACAGTAAAATACAGCCAAGCGTCTGCTCTGCACTAGCATTTACTCTGAACTCTGCACCCCCCGAGAAGACTGACGTACCATCTGTAAACCTCTACACGTCTATAAATGCTTTAGAACTCTTAATTTGTCAGTGGAATCTTAAAATACAGCCAAGCCCCAGACCCCCTGACCTTTGCTCCGTGTCTCCTCTGAACACTCCAAGAAAGAAATCAACCCTTAATTAAAAGAGAACTATAAAATTTTACTTTACCTTCAGCTTTTCTCAACGGAGATCTTTGCCTGAAATTATCCTGTACTTGTAGATATCCATGGAAAACAAGTTACGAGTCAAATCTACGGAGAGGTGACTTCGGTAGCACTTTATAATAACTCCTCCTTATTTATTAAGCATTATTTAACACATTTGTTAATCATTAGTAAACTGTTAACTCTTAATTACTTCTCATCAGTTAATCATTTACAGTGTTGGGGAGTAACAGATTACATGTACCAGAGTTACGTAATCAGAGTACAAATTATGAGTAACTGTATTCAGTTACAGTTACTGGTTCAGTGAGTGGTAATTGGATTACAGTTACTTTGTTGAAATAAATGGATTACATAGCGCTATTTTCCTGTTTTCACATCTTGGTCTATATCCCTTTTTTTTTTTTTTTTTTTTGTTCCCCCGGTAATTCCACTCATTCCCGGAAAATAAACCAGGTCTAAACTAGATCTCAACCAGGTCTAAAACAGGTCTAAACCAGGTCTAAAACCAGGACTAAAACCAGGTCTAAACCAGGACTAAAACAGGATTTAAAGCAGGTCTAAACTAGATCTAAACTAGATCTAAACCAGGTCTAAAACCAGGTCTAAACCAGGTCTAAAACCGGTCTAAAACCAGGTCTAAACCAGGACTAAACCAGGATTAAAACAGGACTTAAAGCACATCTAAACTAGATCTAAACTAGACCTAAACCAGGTCTAAACTAGGTCTAAACCAGGTCTAAATCAGGACTAAAACAGGATTTAAAGCAGGTCTAAACAAGATCTAAACCAGGTCTAAAACCAGGTCTAAACCAGGACTAAACCAGGATTAAAACAGGACTTAAAGCAGGTCTAAACTAAATCTAAACCAGGTCTAAAACCAGGTCTAAACCAGGACTAAACCAGGATTAAAACAGGACTTAAAGCAGGTCTAAACTAGATCTAAACTAGATCTAAACCAGGTCTAAACTAGGTCTAAACCAGGTCTAAACCAGGTCTAAACTAGGTCTAAACTAGATCTAAACCAGGTCTAAACTAGATCTAAACCAGGTCTAAACCAGGTCTAAACTAGGTCTAAAACCGGTCTAAAACCACGACTAAACCAGGACTAAAACAGGGTTTAACAGGACTAAACCATGTTGGGCGGACGTCTCTCCTCTTCTTCTATCAATAATATTTTTAATACACTTAAGTAAAGTCTGGGCTTTTTATTTTCTTTTATCAGATAAAACATCTTATGTGAAGATTTCCTCGTCTTTGCTTCTCTACAGCAAATCAAGTAATCCAAAGTATTCAGATTACATTACTCACTTTAAGTAATTTAATGGATTACTTTACAAACTACATTTTGGGGTATGTAATCTGTAATCTGTAGTAGAATACATTTTAAAAGTCACCTTCCCGACACTGATCATTTATGGATGTATATGTTAATGCTTTGTACATGGTGAAAAAGTCCATCTTATAGTTTTGTTTTGTTATTTGTTAAGCATTATTTAACACATTAGTTAATCATTTGTACACACTTACCTCTTCATTTTTTTCTTGTGATTTAATTGTTAGTAAATGCGTTATTTAATGCCTTCAGTCATCATTAGTAAATCATTACTAATTCATTAATACTCATCAACTATTAATATGTAAAAGCGTTATGTTATACCCAAACTGATCAAATTCTTAACCAACATACTCAAACACTGATTTGTTACTCATTTCTTAATGGGTATAACATAACGCTTTTACATAACGTATTTTAAATAACGTATTTACTAACGATTAAATCACAAGAAGATGTAGAGTAAGTAAGTGTGTACAAATGATTAAGCAATGAGTTAAATAATGCTCAACAAATGACTATAAGATGGACTTCTTCACCATGGACAAAGCATTAACATATACATCTATAAATGATTAACTGATGAGAAGTAATTAAGAGTTAACAGTTTACTAATGATTAACAAATGTGTTAAATAATGCTTAATAAATGCTTAATAAGGAGGAGTTATTATAAAGTGCTGCCGTGACTTCTCTCACAATAGAAATGCGTGTATTTTAAGGTGTTTGGGTGAAATATAAACACATTTAACTGAACAGAAAAGCTGTACAATACTGTAGAATAATCAGTAAAGTAAAATAATTACACTTTTATCATGTGGATCCTCCACTAGAAAAGTTACACAGTGAATCTTTAATGTTTTCCATGCAAAATGACGGAGACATAAGAACAGTGACTGAAGTTTCTTATCGAGAACGTCATTTCTAAGCAGATTTTTGGACACTTTTTATATTTGTATGTACGTTTTTTGATTCTAAATACATGAAAATAAAACATAATATAGTCACAATCGCCTATAAAGTAAAGTTTATAGTTGGACGCTTAAATCAGGGGGATGGTCAGAGGAACACGACTCTAAATAGCCGCGCACCAGTTGCTGCTAAATTGGGCAGTGTCTATGGCTTCCCCTACTCGCGTTTTGCTACGCTAAATAATTATGGAGCTATCGACTCCCACAGGAGATGTCCAGCAAGGCCCGGCCCGCTGCATTTCTCTGTATTTATATATCTGAGCGGCGTCTGCACAAATGGCAAATGGCATTTAGCGCTGGACCTGCCAGGACTCCAACTTAGAAGCCCCAAAGAACCACAGAGCTGCTCCTGATGCCCGTCTCCGTGAAAGAGTGGAAGTTATTTAACAATCATAGGCTTAGTTTAATACTACAGGCAGAGTTACAACAAAGAATAAATACTGCAGATAATCCTTTGAGCCCAAGAAGAGCTGCTCTATGATCAACATTCAGACTATGACCATTCTCCTCCGTCTGCCAGTGGGCTGAGAACAGAGAACAGAGAGCTGGCACTGCCCGCGGGCGCGCTTTTGTCTTGTTAAATGAACTCTGTGTAAGAGTCGCTAATAATAACTTAATCCTCAAGTGATTCATTCTTAACTACAAACTTAACACTGAACATGACGGCCAAGTTGTCACGATGACGGACTGATCAGAAAGCAGAATGAGACTCACAGTTTCAATGTTTAAATCCAGTTGGTTTAAACCTAAAAAGCCTCTCTCTGATCTGAATGGTCACTACCTACATAAACTCAAGCACCTCCAGTCATGAGTCAGTGCTAGTGCAGCCTCTGCAGCTCAGTGAGGGACTTCTGGAGATTATGAGATTGAGAAAAACTTGGTGTTTTCTCTGTATCTGCAAGTTAAAGCACCAGAAACACAGATTAAAACATGAATACATATATCACAGATTACACACCATTTTTAATAATCCTCAGGCCTTCTGTTAAACTGGCCCAGTTGATCATAGACGGTATTTTTTTTACAGCAAATTTAAGTATTTCTTCCACTACAACGCAAAAACTAAAATCTAGTCAATTTAAGATGATTTAAATTAACAAAGTTTGACCATGATTTGAGTAAATTTCACTCAACAAATAAAATTATGTAGCCAGTCTGGTCCTACCTAGTGTCTCTGCTCAATTTCATTTCTCTCCAGCGACTAGGTCAGGAATCAGAATACACTAGATGGTTTGCAAGAACCCTGGAAGTTGTAGACCACACACCAGCCAATCAGTGAAGAGCTGTGAAGCCATGACGTCAAACTCAAGCTCCTGTCTGGGTCCCTTTTGTGGAACAGCACAACAGTAAACAAAGTGGTCGAGATGGATGTAGACGAAGACAGACATTCTGTGTTGGCAACGATTCCGGAGATCGAGGATTTAAAGCCGGAACAAAGAGAATGTTTGAATGTGTGTGTGTGAATTTTATCAAGGGGAAAGACGTTATTGCCCTTCTTCCCACGGGATTTGGTGCATTACAAACATCATGACCAAATAACAGAGATTGGATAGATAAAAAAGTACCCGCCTACCGTCGAGCAAACGAATCCTAGTATCAGGCTAGTATTTCTTCCACTAAACACAAAAACTACACGCAAAAACTAAAATCTAGCCAAGTTAAGATGACTTGAATTAACTTAAGTTTGACCATGATTTGAGTAAATTTCACTCAAAAAGTAAAATTATCTGCCAGTGGAAAATACATCTTGCTGCACTTAAAATATGAAAAACAACAACTTTTTGCTCTTAAAATAAGAAACAAAATCGAATGTTGCTTGAATTAAGAAAAACACACTTATTCCATTTGTAGATAATTTTATTTGTCAAGTTGAATCGATTCAAATAAAGTCAAATATTCTTAATTTAAGTCATTTTAATTTATCTAGATATTGATTTTTGCAGTGTAATCTCAAAAATCTTAATAACGTCCCATAGCATTGTGATTCAGACCTTTCCAGCGACTCTGTTAAAACTGGGTCAAATGCGCCCATCTGAACCACTTAATGGTCTGAAAAAAATTTAAAAAAAAGTTTGGACAGCCCTGTTTTAAGACTTCACATATGCAGGTCTCTGGTTTCTGTGCAGGCTTCGCTCCATCATGACCCATGACGGTTTGGACCTCAGTCATTTGTTCAGAAGTTAAAGGTTCTATTACTGCCTGAAACGGTCATTATGCCCTCTCATGTCCGCAATAAAGTTTTCACCCCAGAAACAGAAAAACGCTGTGGTGCCGGTGCTTTCAGAACGCTGTGTCTGCTCCAACATTTTTCCAAAAGACACAAAAATTATATGTTTGAAATAGTTGGACTCCTCTGGGCCTGTGAGCCGGAGCTGCTTTTGGACTCCAGAGCGGCTCTCAGAAGTCTCATTAAAGGGACATTAGAGCCGGACCTGCACAAACGACCGAGCAGCAATGAGGAGTATAGAAAGAGTAAATATATTTAGACCTTGGCAAGTAATGATGCAAAGAAACAGGACGACTGATTACAGCTGATGCCATCAACATTCCTTTGGGTGTGAAGTTAACTGAAAGCACTGGAAGCTCTGTTACTCAAGTTAGACTTTAATCCAAACTTCATTTTAACACAATCTGAACACAAAAGACTTGGTTTGAATTTGATTTGGTTGAAACTATAACAGGTCGTCTCACACATAACATTATTTCAGTAAGTCATTCAGCAGCTTTTCAGTGAGTCACACAGTCCGTGTATCATTCGTTCATTCGTTTTTCAATATAAAACCAAAACTAAGAAAAAGAAAAAAAAACAACTGTTTTCTTCATTATTTGTCTCCAAAACCAAAATGAAAAAACATAACGATTTGTTTTTTCAGTTTTCGATTTTATGTTTAAATGAAAAATGGAAAAAATGGATAACGACCGTTTCCCGTTTACGTGACTTCTGTGACTGCGATGCCGAACTTTTGCACTGCATACGGACTGAACCAGGACTGATCCAGGTCCAGGACCAGACCGGGACCAGAGCAGGACCAGAGCGGACTCCGAGCTTTGACTCCGAGCCTCAGCTTCGAGCTCTGGCCCTGCCGTGGGCTCTGAGCCTCTGGTCTGGTCCCGGTCTGGTCAAGGCCTGGTCTCGGTCTTAGTCCCAGTCTCAGTCCCGGTCTGGTCAAGGCCTGGTCTCGGTTTTAGTCCTGGTCTGGTCCTGGTCTGGTCCCAGTCTCAGTCCCGGTCTGGTGCCAGCCTGGTCTCGGTCTCAGTCCTGGTCTGGTCCTGGTCTGGTCTCGGTCTCAGTCCCGGTCTGGTCCCGGTCTGGTCCGTCTGGTCTCGTCTCAGTCCCGGTCTGGTCCCGGTCTGGTCCCGGTCTGGTCCCGGCCTGGTCTCGGTCTCAGTCCCGGTCTGGTCCTCTGGTCTGGTCTCAGTCTCGGTCTCGGTCTCGGTCTCAGTCTCAGGTCTCAGTCTCGTCTCAGTCGTCTGGTCTGGTCTGGTCTCAGTTCTGGTCTCGCTCTCAGTCCCGCTCTGGTCCCGGTTTGGTCCCGGCCTGGTCTCAGTCTCGGTCTGGTCCCGGTTTGGTCCGGGACCTGGACCTGTGACTCATAAAGTGTCATTTGTTTGGGTAAAGATAAAGAACAGCTGCTTAAAAACAACCAAAACACAAAGAAAATGTGACTGTACTGACTCACGTTAATCATGAATGAGTAAAGTGCAGAAGAATTTTCCTTAATTATGTTCTTGATTCACAGTTTTATTCTCACCAATCACCACAAACCAGGGGTATTCCAGTTTCTAATTTTGAAAAGCTGGTCACCTTATTCTTGAAACTTTTTGGTCTGTGTTTGCTGATATGTGCATTGTGTCACCATGGTAACCGCCGACCATTCCACCAATACACCCCAGCGTGACAAAGTATTAATAGTGGAAGTTCTGAACACTTTAGTTGTGAAGAGGAGATGAGAGGCTGGAGGTTCTACTGCCGCGGTGAAAATGAGATGGTGACGGGTTGGACGGCTTGAGCTAAAATGAAGTATTTTGAAGTCTCGCACGCTAAGGTCTTCTGCAAAGCCCTGTTTGACTTTAATTTGAGTTTTCATGTAACACAATCTGACCGTAAAGAATCGGCTGAGCTGGAACTACGACAGGTTGAGCTGATTTCTGCTGTTAAACACGTCTGTCACGCATAAAATTACAATTACAAGTTATCTAGCATCATTGTTGGGGATTAACAGATTACATGTACCGGAGTTATGTAATCAGAGTACAAATTATGAGTAACTGTATTCAGTTACAGTTACTGTTTCAGTGAGTGGTAATTAGATTACAGTTACTTTGTTGAAATAAATGGATTACACAGCAGTATTTTCCTGTTTTCACATTTCGGGCTATATCCCTTTTTTTTTTTTCTTTTTTTTTTTTTTTTTTTTTTTTTTTTCTAAAAGCCAGGATTTTAAACCAGGTTTAAACCAAACTAAAACCTAACCAGGACTAAAACCAGGACTAAAACCAGGTTTAAACCAGGACTAAACCAGGACTAAACCAGGATTTAAACCAGGTTTTAAATCCTGGTGGCGATTTTAAAGTTCCTCTTGTACCGGAGCCAGAACATGAACAACTTACTTGTTTTAAGGAGGAGATTGAGAAGGAGAAGGACGAGGTTTTTGGTCGTGGTGTTTTGTAGGACAGTCTGTTGAAAGGAATGTGTGGATGTGGAGACGGAGCCAAGAGTGGTGAGTGGTGAGTGGTGCGCTTCAGTGACACGGAGTTCATTAACAATTTTCGCCTATTTCAGCGCAGAATAGTGACGTTTGTGTCTTGTTTATAACGTGTAGGTGGATGAATGCGCTTTGGCCGTTCAGACTGAAGTCACATGTCAAAAGATCAGATATGTATCGGTTTTAGGAGCACATATCCAAGTGTCCTGGGTCACGTTTGAAAAAATCAGATCTGTGTCGTTCAGACTGTCATTAAAAGATCAGATACAGGTCACATAGGGGCCAAAAAATCGGATTTGGGTCACTTCACAACCCTGCAGTCTGAACGCAGCCATACATCATGACCAAATAGCAGCTATTGGTTAAATAAAAAGTACCCGCCTACCACTGAGTAAACAAATCCTAATACCGCGAGGTCAGAGGGTTTCCACGAAGTGAAACCAGCTAATAAGTAAATCAGGCGAGGGCAGTGTGGCTTGAACTAAAATTAAAGGCCAAATTATAGTTCTGCGTCAACTTAACACACACTCTCGGCTCCTGAAAATGTTCTGTTTAGATCCATTTTTACATTTCTGACAGTGCTTTTTAACGTGTGCATTGTGTCACCATGGTAACCGCTAAACTTTCCTCCATACAGACACACGTAGAACACCTCCAGCCTCTCCAGTCGATAACTTGAAGTCATCTTTTGTTCGTTTATAAAACTGTGTGCGTGTCAGTGACCACGCCTGACCTGAAAACGAGCTTCCAAATCACCGTGGAACTATTCTGGTTAAATAAAGTCTAAGTCGCCTATAAATAAAAATATACAAGTGAATCGAGGTACTCAGAATCCTTCAGATCTGCGGCGTTGGCTGCGTCCCATACCGCACGCTCTCAAGTTAAAGCGTGAGCTCATGGATGGATCGTATATAAGTTTACAGTACGTTTATGTGCTCGTCATCACAAGTCAGCGATATCAATCTGGTTTATGCCCGCGTTGTCCTGAGGAGGGGGCTGGTGTCTCATGACGGCTCCTCTTACACTCGGACCAGGTGCACGAGGAGACGCGGCGTTATAAATAGAGCGGAGAATCTTTGAGAGGGGACACTTGGAAATCTGAGGCTGCCTCTTGTCTGCCTCATTACTGCATTAAGGAATAGAAAAGACGAGTTATAATAATCGCGGTTTGATTTCAGATTTCTTAACACGTGGAGCTCCCTGGTGCTCAGATGGATCCAGGGGTGACACAGCATGGAGATAATTTGTTTCATCAGATTTAGAACTTTAAATGAACTAGAATTTTTTTTTTTTTTTTTTTTTTTTTTACACATTTTTATACAGCGCTTTTCCACTTTCAAGCCTCAAAGCGTTTTACAACAAAGAACCACTCACACGTTCACGCTCGCGCTCAAACACCAGTGTGCACAGACACCGGGGGCGAGGGAGGTTAAGTGTCTTGCCCAAGGACACAACAACAGCATTCATCTGTGGGAGCTGGAATCACACCAGCCGACCTATGGGTCAGCGGAGGTCACGAGCGGAATTTGAACCTCCAACCTTCAGATCAGTGGACAAACACTCAACCAACTGAGCTACTGCCGCCCCATTCATTTCTATTTATTTATTTATTTGTGTATTTTTAATTGTATTCATTGTCCCCGGCCCTGTTGAAGACTCAGGACACGCTGTAAGGACTATGTCTCTTGGCTGGGTCCTCCTGGAGGAGCTGGAGGAAGTGTCTGGGGTGAGGGAAGTCTGGATGTCCCTGCTTAGACTGATGCCTGAGTGACCCAGCCCCGGATAAGCGGAAGAAAATGGATGGACAGGTGGATGTATTCATTGTTTTGTGATAATTTTTAGCTTTATGCATTTTAACATGTTTTATTTATTGTTTTTATTTATGATTTAATGTCTTTTATTGTCTTAATTTGTCTGTGCACTTTGGAGACCGTCACATTTATAAAATATGCTGAATTGGAAGTGAATTGGATTTTTCTTTCTGAAAAAACACATCTTAGTCGATTTTATTCTGAATTTACATTGATGAAGTATATACATATTGTGGTTAAAGATTCAAAATGAAAAATTCACCTTTTACATCTTTGGCACATACAGTTATATTTTCAAGTTTAAGAGTTAAGCGAGAAATTCAGTGGTGTTAAAAATTCAGAATCTCATGGAAGAAATCGTGTTCCATTCTTATTCTCAAATGTTTTTGATTGATTTATTTTGTTTTTATTTCGAGTTTGGGCCAAGAGAGAAACAATAATCATACACATACAACATAAACTCTACACTGAAAACAACAGAAAAGTGAATTTCTCGAAAAGGAGTAGGAAGAAGAAAACCTCCAAAACTTAAAAACTTATAAAAACTTACACCCGCCCCTGTTCATGACATAGTTTCAAAAATGATGTGATTGCTTATGTACATTGGTCATGAAACTTTACATTTATGAACAATATTTAGATTTACATTACACACTATGCATACTAAGTAATGATTTATTATTCATTTTAACCCATTTTCTTTCTCTCTCTTTTTTTTTTTTTTTGATATTGTACTGTATTATTTTTTTCAGTTATTTTTTATCTGTATATATTTTTTCATGTAATTTATTATTATTATTATTATTATTAATTATTATTATTATTATTATTATTATTATTATTTATTTATTTCTATTTTATTTTTTATTTTTTATTGATTAATTTTTTTTTAGATCACCCAGTGTGATTCTAGAAATTACTGATCTGGGCTATTTGCATTTAAACAGTATGGACTATGGGTGAACTGGGTATAACTACTGTATGTGTATGACTTTTGGTAAAAATTGTGTATTTCAATCGAAGTCCCGCCCTCACACTAACAAATATTATTCACAAAAAAATCTCTTCAAATCTCACTCACTGCATCATTAGAGCTTATTCGCAAATACGTGACTTAATGGGACATAACAGATATATAGAACACTGTTGTTGTGTCCTTGGGCAATACACTTAACCTCCCCTTTCCCCCTGTGCCCGCGTTCTCTGCACGGTGTGGGTGAATGGGCGAGCGGCTCCTTGATGTAAAGCTCTTTGAGAAGTGGAAAAGCACCATAAAAATGTGACTCTTCTCCATTTACATAAACCTCCAGAAGACCCTGCGCTGTTATATTTATGCAGCGCTTTTCCACCTCCAGGGCACTCAGAGCACTTTACATCAAGGAACCACTCACCCATTCACACATTCATACTCCCGTGTACGCACACACTGGGGGAGAGGAGCGTTAAGTGTCTTG